>NC_136628.1:15775774-15778274 GCF_933228915.1 Telmatherina bonti | reverse complement strand
CTTCCAACACATGAGATTTAACATATATCCTCAGCTTTAGTCGCATGTCTTGTGAAAAGTTTAGGAAATGTTGTGCAATCCTCAAAAGGTAGTTCATTCTGCCCGTTAATGTTTCACCATGTCAAAACATCTTATTTTCCTGAACTGAGGCGCAGCATAACGACTCGGCTGTTAAAAGTAAATACATATTGTTCCATTTCAGGACCCAGCAAACTTTGATAGTTGCTTATTAAAACAAGCTGCAGGATTCATTTAAACTTGTTTTATGTTTTAAAAAAAAAAAAGATGGCCACTGTCTTTTAAAACATGCATCTTTTCAGTAATTTTCTAAAATGATCCACCTCAAACATGCGACTTTAATACATGGACTGCATGAAATGCTGACTCAAAAAATGTACTAAATGAGTTGAAGGACATATTATCCAATATTCTGTTCAATTTGTGGCTGATGTGACATACAAGCTGTGATTTATGAGGTTGCAGCGTTCATTTAGTCAAATTCTATTTTTGCAAAGCAGACTTTTACACTGGATTTTACAGCTGTTTACAGCTGCAACACGAGTGCAGATCTTTATTGCATCTCGTAAAACGTAGCTGCTCAACAAGCATACGTCTCATTTTTACATGTAAATATTTTTGCTTTATTTCTTCATCAGAGAAGTTTGGGAAAAAAAGGGAAAAAGAAAAAAAAACCCAACTATCTTTAGACTAAACTCTCTTTTGTAACTCCTCAGATATTCAAGGTCATGCTCCAGCATGAGGTCACTATTATTTGCCTTGGCTAAAGAGTGGAAGATTACAGAGGGAGTTGAAGATTTTAGTCTTGACCCCGTGTGTGAATGCAGGCAGGAAAAATAACCAAAGAGAAGAAAAGAAAACTGAAGAGAAAGGGATCCTTTTTTGTTTTCTTGCAGTTACATCAGGGTGAGCACAGGGGTCATTCCTGAGTCACCCTGGGGATCAGCTGTCATTCCCATTTAGGCCATCTACTGTTCTTATTATCAGCAGCAATCTACTCAAGATCAGATTTAGTTTCATTAAAACAACAAGGCTGCCAGAAAGAAATGGAACATCCTGTAAGCCTGTCAGGATACACCGTTAAAGGGTTTGTTTTTCCACTTATGTGGTGATCACTCACATTTGTGATAAGGCTGTTTTAAAAGAGTGCAAAGAAAAAAAAATGACAGTGACAGCGAAGACAAAACATTGTGTGTGGATGCTAAAGATAACAGTTTCCATCAGGAGTTCATGCTCACTTTGAAGTTTGATGCAAACGTCTGTGACAAAAAAAAAATCATCTTTAAATTTTTAACAAAATTTAAAGATTTTTAAGACTTTTTCCCTTTTTCCCCTCTCTTCCACTTTGCAAGAGAGTTAATACACATAGAGGGAAACCAGTAAATAACTTCTGATGCGGCAAACATTGAACTCACATGACCGACTGCATGAATGATCAGCTGATTCCACAGAAGAATACTGTGGTCACTACAAGTTTCTCTGACATGAGAAATAATTAGTTCTATAGTGTGATATACAACAGCTCTATGAACATCAGAATTTGTTTTTCAGCATCAATTTAATCCTACAAAACCTGTGAGTTTTTTGTTCCAACGCTCTCCTGTCTATCATGACAAGAATGACGGTCTTGCTGCAATGTTGTGCTCAACAAGACAACCTGCTGTTATTAAAGTAAAATAAATATATAAATACAATGAAGGCTTTAATAGAAAACCTCCAGTAGGGTCTTTAAGAAAGCAAAGCAGAGAACCATCGAGAGCACCTGTGAAAGACTACCTTGGCAGAAGCATTTATCCATTTATTTATATTATATATACACACACGTGTATATATATATATACATATATACACATATACATATACATATATATATATATACACATATACACATATACATATACACATATATATATATATACACATATACATATACACATATAGTAAGTAAGTAAGTAAGTAAAGTTTATTTATAAAGCGCTTTTCACAGATAAAAATCACAAAGTGCTGTACATAAAAATGGGTACAATAACACAATCAGCAAAAATTAAAATCATCCAAGAATCAACCAAAAGCTCTTCTAAACAGCAGAGTCTTTAGCTGCATTTTAAAAGAGTCCACAGAGTCAAGCACACGAAGGGACAGAGGCAGCTCATTCCAGAGTCTGGGAGCAACAGACTGGAAAGACAGGTCACCACGAGTTTTAAAACGAGTTTTTGGAACCTTCAGGAGGTTCTGGCCAGAAGACCGAAGAGAGCGTCCAGAAGAGTATGGACATAGTAAGTCGGTGATATACTGAGGGGCCTGGCCATGTAACGCCTGAAAGGTCAATACTAAAATTTTAAAATCTATGCGAAATTTAACAGGAAGCCAATGAAGACGTGTCAAAACAGGGGTGATGTGGGCTGTTCTGGCTGCACCTGTCAAAAGTCTGGCAGCAGAGTTCTGCACAATTTGAAGCTTATTTAGAGTCGTCTTATTTATG